>NC_042511.1:19536196-19539895 GCF_900963305.1 Echeneis naucrates
AGCATTTTGATGAATTGTGAAAAACTCACTCTACATGGTGAATTGTGTGTGGACTGCTGTGAAAAACAGTGAATCAAGCAGTTTCCAGCCAGAAATCAACAGAAAAGCATGTATTTAGTAGTTTGTGAATTGATATCAGCAATTTAGTAGCATTTTGATGAATTGTGAAAAACTCACTCTACATGGTGAATTGTGTGTGGACTGCTGTGAAAAACAGTGAATCAAGCAGTTTCCAGCCAGAAATCAAAAGAAAAGCATGTATTTAGTAGTTTTTAAAAAAATGTCAGCAATTGAGTTGAATTTTGATGAAATGTGAAAAACTCACTCTACATGGTGAATTGTGTGTGGACTGCTGTGAAAAACAGTAAATCAAGCAGTTTCCAGCAAGAAATCAAGAGAAAAGCATTTATTTAGTAGTTTGTGAACTGATTTCAGCAACTGAGTTGCATTTTGTTGAAATGTGAAATACTAACTCGACTTTGTGAATTATGTGTGGACTGCTGTGAAAAACAGTAAATCAAGCAGTTTCCAACAAGAAATCAACAGAAAAGTGTTTAATTAGTAGTTTTAAAAAAATGTCAGCAATTGAGTTGCATTTTGATGAAATGTGAAAAACTCACTCTACATGGTGAATTGTGTGTGGACTGCTGTGAAAAACAGTAAATCAAGCAGTTTCCAGCAAGAAATCAACAGAAAAGCATTTAATTAGTAGTTTGTAAAGAAATGTCAGCAATTGAGTTGCATTTTGTTGAAATGTGAAATACTCACTCGATTTGTGAATTGTGTGTGGACTGCTGTGAAAAACAGTAAATCAAGCAGTTTCCAGCAAGAAATCAACAGAAAAGCATTTATTTAGCAGTTTGTGAAGTGATTTCAGCACTTGAGTTGCATTTTGTTGAAATGTGAAAAACTCACTCTACATGGTGAATTGTCTGTGGACTGTTGTGAAAAACAATAAATCAAGCAGTTTCGATTAAGAAATCAACAGAAAAGCATTTATTTAGTAGTTTGTGAAATGATTTCAGCAACTGAGTTGCATTTTGTTGAAATGTGAAATACTAACTCGACTTTGTGAATTGTGTGTGGACTGCTGTGAAAAACAGTAAATAGAGCAGTTGCCAGCAAGACATCAACAGAAAGCACATATTTAGTAGTTTGTAAAGAGATGTAATCAATTGAGTTGCATTTTGTTGAAATGTGAAAAACTCACTCTACATGGTGAATTGTGTGTGGACTGCTGTGAAAAACATTAAACAAGCAGTTTCCAGCCAGAAATCAACAGAAAAGCATGTATTTAGTAGTTTGTGAAATGATTTCAGCAATTTAGTAGCATTTTGATGAATTGTGAAAAACTCACTCTACATGGTGAATTGTGTGTGGACTGCTGTGAAAAACAGTAAATCAAGCAGTTTCCAGCCAGAAATCAAAAGAAAAGCATGTATTTAGTAGTTTTTAAAAAAATGTCAGCAATTGAGTTGCATTTTGATGAAATGTGAAAAACTCACTCTACATGGTGAATTGTGTGTGGACTGCTATGAAAAACAGTAAATCAAGCATTTTCCAGCAAGAAATCAACAGAAAAGCATTTATTTAGTAGTTTGTGAACTGATTTCAGCAACTAAGTTGCATTTTGTTGAAATGTGAAATACTCACTCGACTTTGTGAATTGTGTGTGGACTGCTGTGAAAAACAGTAAATCAAGCAGTTTCCAGCAAGAAATCAACAGAAAAGCATGTATTTAGTAGTTTTTAAAAAAATGTCAGCAATTGAGTTGCATTTTGATGAAATGTGAAAAACTCACTCTACATGGTGAATTGTGTGTGGACTGCTGTGAAAAACAGTAAATCAAGCAGTTTCCATCAAGAAATCAACAGAAAAGCATTTAATTAGTAGTTTGTAAAGAAATGTCAGCAATTGATTTGCCATTTTGATGAAATGTGAAAAACTCACTCTACATGGTGAATTGTGTGTGGACTGCTGTGAAAAACATTAAATCAAGCAGTTTCCATCCAGAAATCAACAGAAAAGCATTTATTTAGTAGTTTGTGAACTGATTTCAGCAATTGACTTGCATTTTGTTGAAATGTGAAAAACTCACTCTACATGGTGAATTGTGTGTGATCTGCTCTGAAAAACATTAAATCAAGCAGTTTCCAGCAAGAAATCAAGAGAAAAGCATTTATTTAGTAGTTTGTGAACTGATTTCAGCAACTGAGTTGCATTTTGTTGAAATGTGAAATACTCACTCGACTTTGTGAATTGTGTGTGGACTGCTGTGAAAAACAGTAAATCAAGCAGTTTCCAGCCAGAAATCAACGGAAATGCATTTATTTAGTAGTTTGTGAAGTGATTACAGCAATTGAGTTGCAATTTGTTGAAATGTGAAAAACTCACTCTACATGGTGAATTGTGTGTGGATTGCTATGAAAAACAGTAAATCAAGCAGTTTCTAGCAAGAAATCAAAAGAAAAGCATGTATTTAGTAGTTTTAAAAAAAATGTCAGCAATTGAGTTGCATTTTGATGAAATGTGAAAAACTCACTCTACATGGTGAATTGTGTGTGGACTGCTGTGAAAAACAATAAATCAATCAGTTTCCATCAAGAAATCAACAGAAAAGCATTTAATTAGTAGTTTGTAAATAAATGTCAGCAATTGAGTTGCAATTTGTTGAAATGTGAAAAACTAAATCTACATGGTGAATTGTCTGTGGACTGTTGTGAAAAACAGTAAATCAAGCAGTTTCCAGCAAGAAATCAACAGAAAAGCATTTAATTAGTAGTTTGTAAAGAAATGTCAGCAATTGAGTTGCATTTTGTTTAAATGTGACATACTCAGTCTACATTTTGAATTGTGTGTGGACTGCTGTGAAAAACAGTAAATAAAGCAGTTTCCAGTAAGAAATCAACAGAAAAGCACGTATTTAGTAGTTTGTGAAGTGATTTAATAAACAGAGTAGCATTTTGATGAAATGTGAAAAACTCACTCTACATGGTGAATTGTGTGTGGACTGCTGTGAAAAACATTAAATCAAGCAGTTTCCAGCCAGACGTCCACAGAAAAGCATTTATTTAGTAGTTTTTAAAAAAAATGTAAGCAATTGAGTTGCATTTTGATGAAATGTGAAAAACTCACTCTACATGGTGAATTGTGTGTGGACTGCTGTGAAAAACATTAAATCAAGCAGTTTCCAGCCAGACGTCCACAGAAAAGCATTTATTTAGTAGTTTTTAAAAAAATGTAAGCAATTGAGTTGCATTTTGATGAAATGTGAAAAACTCACTCTACATGGTGAATTGTGTGTGGACTGCTGTGAAAAACAGTAAATCAAGCAGTTTCCAGCCAGAAATCAAGAGAAATGCATTTATTTAGTAGTTTGTGAAGTGATTACAGCAATTGAGTTGCAATTTGTTGAAATGTGAAAAACTCACTCTACATGGTGAATTGTGTGTGGACTGCTGTGAAAAACAATAAATCAATCAGTTTCCATCAAGAAATCAACAGAAAAGCATTTAATTAGTAGTTTGTAAAGAAATGTCAGCAATTAAATTGCAATTTGTTGAAATGTGAAAAACTAAATCTACATGGTGAATTGTCTGTGGACTGTTGTGAAAAACAGTAAATCAAGCAGTTTCCAGCAAGAAATCAACAGAAAAGCATTTAATTAGTAGTTTGTAAAGAAATGTCAGCAATTGAGTT